>NC_060179.1:41070648-41080066 GCF_021184085.1 Oncorhynchus gorbuscha
GAGAGAAAAGAGAGAAAAAGAGAGAGAAAAAGAGAGAGAAAAAGAGAGAAAAGAGAAAAAGAGAGAAAAAGAGAGAGAAAAAGAGAGAGAGAAAAGAGAGAGAAAAAGAGAGAAAAAGAGAGAAAAGAGAGAAAAAGAGAGAAAAAGAGAGAAAAAGAGAGAGAAAAAGAGAGAAAAAAGAGAGAGAGAGAGAAAGAGAGAAAAAGAGAGAGAAAAAGAGAGAAAAAGAGAGAAAAAGAGAGAAAAAGAGAGAGAAAAAAGAGAGAAAAAAAGAGAGAAAAAGAGAGAAAAAAGAGAGAAAAAGAGAGAAAAAAGAGAGAGAAAAAGAGAGAGAGAAAAGAGAGAAAAAGAGAGAGAAAAAGAGAGAAAAAGAGAGAAAAAGAGAGAGAAAAAGAGAGAGAAAAAGAGAGAGAAAAAGAGAGAGAAAAAGAGAGAGAAAGAGAGAAAAGAGAAAAAGAGAGAAAGAGAAAAAGAAAAAGAGAGAGAAAAAGAGAGAAAAAGAGAGAAAAGAGAAAAAAGAGAGAAAAAAGAGAGAGAGAAAAGAGAGAGAAAAAGAGAGAAAAGAGAGAGAGAAAGAGAGAAAAAGAGAGAAAAGAGAGAAAAAAGAGAGAAAAGAGAGAGAAAAAGAGAGAGAAAAAGAGAGAGAAAGAGAGAAAGAGAGAGAAAAAGAGAGAAAAAGAGAGAAAAAGAGAGAAAAGAGAGAGAAAAAGAGAGAGAGAAAGAGAGAGAAAAAGAGAGAAAAGAGAGAAAGAGAGAAAAAGAGAGAGAAAAGAGAGAAAAGAGAGAGAAAAAAGAGAGAAAAAGAGAAAAAAGAGAGAAAAAGAGAGAAAAAGAGAGAAAAAGAGAGAAAAGAGAGAAAAAGAGAAAAAAGAGAGAAAAAGAGAGAAAAAGAGAGAAAAAAGAGAGAAAAAGAGAGAAAAGAGAGAAAAAAGAGAGAAAAGAGAGAAAAAGAGAGAGAAAAGAGAGAAAAAGAGAGAGAAAAAGAGAGAGAAAGAGAGAGAAAAGAGAGAAAAAAGAGAGAAAAAGAGAGAGAAAAGAGAGAGAAAGAGAGAAAAAGAGAGAAAAGAGAGAAAAAAGAGAGAAAAGAGAGAAAAAGAGAGAAAAGAGAAAAGAGAGAAAAAGAGAGAGAAAAAGAGAGAAAAAGAGAGAGAAAGAGAGAAAAGAGAGAAAAAGAGAGAAAAAGAGAGAAAAGAGAGAAAGAGAAAAGAGAGAAAAAGAGAGAGAAAAAGAGAGAAAAAGAGAGAAAAGAGAGAAAAAAAAAGAGAGAAAAAGAGAGAGAAAAAGAGAGAGAAAGAGAGAGAAAAAGAGAGAAAAAAGAGAGAGAGAAAAAAGAGAGAAAAAGAGAAAAAGAGAGAAAAGAGAGAAAAGAGAGAGAAAAAGAGAGAAAAAAGAGAGAGAGAAAAAGAGAGAAAAAGAGAAAAAGAGAGAAAAAGAGAGAGAAAAAGAGAGAAAAAAGAGAAAAAGAGAGAAAAGAGAGAGAAAAAAGAGAAAAAGAGAGAAAAAGAGAGAGAAAAAGAGAGAAAAAGAGAAAAAGAGAGAGAAAATGAGAGAGAGAGAAAAAGAGAGAAAAGAGAGAGAAAAGAGAGAGAGAAAAGAGAGAGAAAAAGAGAAAGAGAGAAAAAGAGAGAAAAAGAGAGAAAAAGAGAGAAAAAGAGAGAAAAGAGAGAGAAAAGAGAGAGAGAAAAGAGAGAGAAAAAGAGAGAAAAAGAGAGAGAAAAAGAGAGAAAAAGAGAGAAAAAGAGAGAAAAAGAGAGAAAAAGAGAGAGAAAAGAGAGAAAAAAGAGAGAAAAGAGAGAGAGAGAAAAGAGAGAGAAAAAGAGAGAAAAAGAGAGAAAAAGAGAGAAAAAGAGAGAGAAAAAGAGAGAAAAAGAGAGAGAAAAGAGAGAGAAAAAGAGAGAGAAAAAGAGAGAGAAAAAAGAGAGAAAAAGAGAGAAAAAAGAGAAAAAAGAGAGAGAGAGAAAAAGAGAGAGAAAAAGAGAGAAAAGAGAGAGAAAAAAAGAGAGAGAGAAAAAGAGAGAAAAAGAGAGAAAAGAGAGAAAAAGAGAGAAAAAGAGAGAAAATAGAGAGAAAAAAGAGAGAAAAGAGAGAGAAAAAGAGAGAGAAAAAGAGAGAAAAAGAGAGAGAAAAGAGAGAGAAAAAGAGAGAGAAAAAGAGAGAAAAAGAGAGAGAAAAAGAGAGAGAAAAAGAGAGAAAAAGAGAGAGAAAAGAGAGAGAGAAAAAGAGAGAGAAAAAAGAGAGAAAAAGAGAGAGAAAAAGAGAGAAAAAGAGAGAAAAGAGAGAAAAAGAGAGAAAAAGAGAGAGAAAAAGAGAAAAGAGAGAAAGAGAGAAAAAGAGAGAAAAGAGAGAGAAAAAGAGAGAGAAAAAGAGAGAAAAAGAGAGAAAAAGAGAGAGAGAAAAAGAGAGGGAAAAAGAGAGGGAGAGAAAAAGAGAGAAAAGAGAGAGAAAAGAGAGAGAAAGAGAGAAAAGAGAGAGAAAAGAGAGAGAAAAAAGAGAAAAAGAGAGAGAAAAAGAGAGAAAAAAGAGAGAGAAAAAGAGAGAAAAAAGAGAGAAAAAGAGAGAAAGAAAAAGAGAGAAAAAGAGAGAAAAGAGAAAAAAGAGAGAAAAGAGAAAAAGAGAGAAAAAGAGAGAGAAAAAGAGAGAAAAGAGAGAGAAAAAGAGAGAGAAAAAAGAGAGAGAAAGAGAGAGAAAAAGAGAGAGAAAAAGAGAGAAAGAGAGAAAAGAGAGAAAAAGAGAGAGAAAAAAGAGAGAGAAAAAGAGAGAAAAAAGAAAGAGAGAAAAAGAGAGAAAAAAGAAAAGAGAGAAAAAGAGAGAAAAGAGAGAAAAAGAGAGAGAAAAAGAGAGAGAAAAAGAGAGAGAAAAGAGAGAGAAAGAGAGAAAAGAGAGAAAAGAGAGAAAAAGAGAAAAAAGAGAGAAAAAGAGAGAAAAAGAGAGAAAAAGAGAGAGAAAAAGAGAGAGAAAAAGAGAGAAAAAAGAGAGAAAAAAGAGAGAGAGAAAAAGAGAGAAAAGAGAGAGAGAAAAAGAGAGAAAAGAGAGAAAAAAGAGAAAAAAGAGAAAAGAGAAAAGAGAGAGAAAAAGAGAGAGAAAAGAGAGAAAAGAGAGAAAAAGAGAGAGAGAGAAAAAAGAGAGAGAAAAAAGAGAGAAAAGAGAGAAAAAGAGAGAGAAAGAGAGAAAAAAGAGAGAAAAGAGAGAGAAAAAGAGAAAAAGAGAGAAAAAGAGAGAAAAAAGAGAGAAAAGAGAGAAAGAGAGAGAAAAAGAGAGAAAAAGAGAGAAAAAGAGAGAAAAAAGAGAAAAAAAGAGAGAAAAAAGAGAGAGAGAGAGAAAGAGAGAAAAAGAGAGAGAAAAAGAGAAAAAAGAGAAAAAGAGAGAGAAAAAGAGAGAAAAAGAGAGAAAAAGAGAGAGAAAAAAGAGAGAGAAAAAGAGAGAAAAAGAGAGAGAAAAAGAGAGAGAAAAAGAAGAGAGAGAAAAAAGAGAGAGAGAGAAAAAAAGAGAGAAAAAGAGAGAAAAAGAGAGAAAAAGAGAAAAAGAGAGAAAAAGAGAGAAAAAGAGAGAGAAAGAGAGAGAGAGAAAAGAGAGAAAAAGAGAGAAAAAGAGAGAAAAAGAGAGAAAAAGAGAGAAAAAGAGAGAGAGAGAGAAAGAGAGAGAAAAAGAGAGAAAAAGAGAGAAAAGAGAGAAAAAGAGAGAAAAAGAGAGAGAAAAAGAGAGAAAAAGAGAGAAAAAGAGAGAGAAAAAGAGAGAGAAAAAGAGAGAAAAGAGAGAAAAAGAGAGAAAAGAGAGAAAAAGAGAGAGAAAAAGAGAGAGAAAGAGAGAAAAAGAGAAAAAGAGAGAAAAAAGAGAGAAAAAAGAGAGAAAAAAGAGAGAAAAAGAGAGAGAAAGAGAGAGAGAAAAAGAGAGAGAGAAAAAGAGAGAAAAAGAGAGAGAAAAAGAGAGAGAAAAGAGAGAAAAAGAGAAAAAGAGAGAAAAAGAGAGAGAAAAGAGAGAGAAAAAGAGAGAGAGAGAAAAAGAGAGAAAAAGAGAGAGAAAAAGAGAAAAAGAGAGAAAAGAGAAAAGAGAGAGAAAAAGAGAAAAGAAAAGAGAGAAAAAAGAGAGAGAGAAAGAGAGAAAAGAGAGAGAGAAAAGAGAGAAAAAGAGAGAGAGAAAAAGAGAGAAAAGAGAGAGAAAAAGAGAGAAAAGAAAAGAGAGAGAAAAAAGAGAGAGAAAGAGAGAAAAGAGAGAGAGAGAAAAGAGAGAGAGAAGAGAGAGAAAAAGAGAGAAAAAGAGAGAAAAAGAGAGAAAAGAGAGAGAAAAAGAGAGAAAAAGAGAGAAAAAAGAGAGAAAAAGAGAGAGAAAAGAGAGAGAAAAGAGAGAAAAAGAGAGAAAAAAGAGAGAGAGAGAAAAAGAGAGAGAAAAGAGAGAGAGAGAAAAAGAGAGAAAAGAGAGAGAAAAGAGAGAAAGAGAGAAAAAGAGAGAAAAAGAGAGAGAAAAAAGAGAGAAAAAGAGAGAGAAAGAGAGAGAGAAAAAGAGAGAGAAAGAGAAAAAAGAGAGAAAAGAGAGAAAAAAGAGAAAAGAGAGAAAGAAAAAGAGAGAAAAAAGAGAGAAAAGAGAGAAAAGAGAGAAAAGAGAGAGAGAGAGAGAAAAAGAGAGAGAAAAGAGAGAGAAAAGAGAAAAAGAGAAAAGAGAGAAAAAGAGAGAAAGAAAAAGAGAGAAAAAAGAGAAAAAAGAGAGAGAAAGAGAAAAAGAGAAAAAAAGAGAGAGAAAGAAAGAGAGAAAAGAGAGAGAAAAAGAGAGAGAAAGAGAGAGAGAGAAAAAGAGAGAGAAAAAGAGAGAAAAAGAGAAAAAGAGAGAAAAAGAGAAAAAGAGAAAAAAGAGAGAAAAAGAGAGAGAGAGAGAAAAGAGAGAGAAAAAAAGAGAGAGAAAAGAGAGAAAAAGAAAGAGAGAGAAAAGAGAGAAAAAGAGAGAAAGAGAGAAAAGAGAGAAAAGAGAGAGAAAAAGATTAAGAGAAGAGAGAGAGAAAAAGAGAGAGAAAAAGAGAGAAAAAAGAGAGAAAAGAGAGAAAAAGAGAGAAAAAAGAGAGAGAGAGAGAAGAGAGAAAAGAGAGAGAAAAAGAGAGAAAAAGAGAGAAAAAGAGAGAGAAAAAAGAGAAAAAGAGAGAGAAAAGAGAGAAAAAGAGAGAAAAAGAGAGAAAAAGAGAGAGAAAAAGAGAGAAAAAGAGAGAGAAAGAGAGAGAAAGAGAAAAGAGAGAAAGAAGAGAGAGAAAAGAGAGAGAAAAGAGAGAAAAAGAGAAAAAAGAGAGAAAAGAGAGAAAAAGAGAGAAAAAAGAGAGAAAAAGAGAGAAAAGAGAGAAAAAAGAGAGAGAAAAAAGAGAGAAAAAAAGAGAGAAAAAGAGAAAAAAAGAGAGAAAAAGAGAGAAAAAGAGAAAAGAGAGAAAAAGAGAGAAAAAAGAGAGAAAAAAAGAGAGAAAAAAGAGAGAAAAAAAAAGAGAGAAAAGAGAGAGAAAAAGAGAGAGAAAGAGAGAAAGAGAAAGAAAAGAGAGAAAAAAGAGAGAGAAAAAGAGAGAAAAAGAGAGAAAAAGAGAGAGAAAAAGAGAGAAAAAGAGAAAAAGAGAGAAAAAAGAGAGAGAAAAGAGAGAAAAGAGAGAGAAAAAAGAGAGAGAAAAGAGAGAGAAAAAGAGAGAAAAAGAGAGAAAAGAGAGAAAAGAGAAAAGAGAGAAAAAAAAAAGAGAGAAAAAAGAGAGAGAGAAAAGAGAGAGAAAAGAGAGAGAAAAAGAGAAAAAGAGAGAAAAGAGAGAAAAGAGAGAGAAAAGAGAGAAAAAGAGAGAGAAAAAGAGAGAAAAAGAGAGAAAAAGAGAGAAAAAGAGAGAAAAGAGAGAAAAAGAGAGAAAAAGAGAGAGAGAAAAGAGAGAAAAAGAGAGAAAAAAGAGAGAAAAAGAGAGAAAAGAGAGAAAAAGAGAGAAAAAGAGAGAGAAAAAAGAGAGAAAAAGAGAGAAAAAGAGAGAGAAAAAAGAGAGAAAAAGAGAGAAAATGAGAGAGACAAAGAGAAAAAAAAGAGAAAAAGAGAGAGAAAAAGAGAGAGAAAAAGAGAGAGAAAAGAGAGAAAAAAGAGAGAGAGAAAGAGAGAAAAGAGAGAGAAAAAGAGAGAGAAAAAGAGAGAAAAAGAGAAAGAGAGAAAAAAGAGAGAAAAAGAGAGAGAAAAAAGAGAGAAAAGAGAGAGAAAAAAGAGAAAAAGAAGAAAGAGAGAAAAGAGAGAAAAAGAGAGAAAAAAAAGAGAGAAAAAAGAGAGAGAAAAAGAGAGAAAAAGAGAGAAAAAAGAGAAAAAGAGAAAAAGAGAGAGAAAAAGAGAGAGAAAAGAGAGAAAAAGAGAGAGAAAAGAGAGAAAAAAGAGAAAGAGAGAGAAAAAGAGAGAGAAAAAGAGAGAAAAAGAGAGAAAAAGAGAGAGAAAAAGAGAGAGAAAAAGAGAGAAAAAAAGAGAGAGAAAAAAGAGAGAAAAAGAGAGAGAGAAAAAGAGAGAGAAAAAGAGAGAAAAAGAGAGAAAAGAGAGAGAAAAGAGAGAGAAAAAAGAGAGAAAAAGAGAGAAAAAAGAGAGAAAAGAGAGAGAGAGAGAGAAAAGAGAGAGAAAAGAGAGAGAAAAAAGAGAGAGAAAAAGAGAGAAAAAGAGAGAAAAAGAGAGAGAAAAAGAGAGAAAAAGAGAGAAAAGAGAGAAAAGAAAAAGAGAGAAAAGAGAAAAGAGAGAGAAAAGAGAGAGAAAAAGAGAGAGAAAAAAGAGAGAAAAAGAGAGAAAAAAAGAAAGAGAGAGAGAGAAAAAGAGAGAAAAAGAGAGAAAAAGAGAGAAAAGAGAGAGAGAAAAAGAGAGAGAAAAGAGAGAAAGAGAGAGAAAAAGAGAGAAAAAAGAGAGAAAAAGAGAGAGAGAGAAAAAAGAGAGAAAAAAGAGAGAGAAAAAGAGAGAAAAAAGAGAGAGAGAAGAGAGAGAAAAAGAGAGAGAAAAAGAGAGAGAAAGAGAGAGAAAAAGAGAGAAAGAGAGAGAAAAAAGAGAGAAAAAGAGAGAGAGAAAAGAGAGAGAAAAAGAGAGAAAAGAGAGAGAAAAGAGAGAGAAAAGAGAGAGAAAAAGAGAGAAAAAAGAGAGAAAAAGAGAGAAAAAGAGAGAAAAAGAGAGAGAAAAGAGAGAGAGAAAAAGAGAGAGAAAAGAGAAAAAGAGAGAAAAGAGAGAGAGAAAAGAGAGAGAAAAGAGAGAGAAAAAGAGAGAGAAAAAGAGAGAAAAGAGAAAAAGAGAGAAAAAGAGAAGAAAGAGAGAGAAAGAGAGAGAGAAAAAGAGAGAGAAAGAGAGAAAAGAGAGAGAAAAAGAGAGAGAAAAGAGAGAGAGAAAAGAGAGAGAAAAAGAGAGAAAAGAGAGAAAAGAGAGAGAAAAAGAGAGAAAAAAGAGAGAAAAGAGAGAAAAAAGAGAGAAAAAAGAGAGAAAAAGAGAGAGAAAAAGAGAGAAAAAGAGAGAGAAAAAAAGAGAGAGAAAAAGAGAGAGAGAAAGAGAGAAAAAAGAGAGAGAAAGAGAGAAAAAGAGAGAAAGAGAGAGAGAAAAAGAGAGAAAAAGAGAGAGAAAAAGAGAGAAAAAAAGAGAAAGAGAGAGAGAAAAAGAGAGAGAAAAAGAGAGAAAAGAGAGAAAAGAGAGAGAAAAAAGAGAGAAAAAGAGAGAAAAAGAGAGAAAAAGAGAGAAAAAGAGAGAAAAGAGAGAAAAAGAGAGAAAAAGAGAGAGAAAAAGAGAGAAAAAAGAGAAAAGAGAGAGAGAGAAAAAGAGAGAAAAAAGAGAGAAAAAGAGAGAAAAAGAGAGAAAAAAGAGAGAGAGAAAGAGAGAGAAAAGAGAAAAAAGAGAGAAAAAGAGAGAGAAAAAAAGAAAAAGAGAGAAAAAGAGAGAAAAAAGAGAGAGAAAAAGAGAGAAAAGAGAGAGAAAAAGAGAGAGAAAAGAGAGAAAAAGAGAGAGAAGAGAGAGAGAGAGAGAAAAAAGAGAGAGAAAAAGAGAGAAAAAAGAGAGAGAGAAAAAGAGAGAGAAAGAGAGAAAAAAGAGAGAGAGAAAAGAGAGAAAAAAAGAGAGAAAAGAAAAAGAGAGAAAAAAGAGAGAAAAAGAGAGAAAAAGAGAGAGAAAAAGAGAGAAAAGAGAAAAAGAGAGAGAGAGAAAAAGAGAGAAAAGAGAGAAAAAGAGAGAAAAGAGAGAGAAAAAGAGAGAGAAAAAAGAGAGAGAAAAAGAGAGAGAGAGAAAAAGAGAGAAAAAGAGAGAAAAAGAGAGAGAAAAAGAGAGAAAAAGAGAGAGAAAAGAAGAGAGAAAAGAGAGAGAAAGAGAGAGAGAAAAGAGAGAGAAAAAAGAGAGAAAAAGAGAGAGAAAAGAGAGAAAAAGAGAAAAGAGAAAAAGAGAGAAAGAGAGAGAAAAGAGAGAGAAAAAAGAGAGAAAAAGAGAGAAAAGAGAGAGAAAAAAGAGAGAAAAGAGAGAAAAAAGAGAGAGAAAAGAGAGAGAAAGAGAAAAAGAGAGAGAAAAAGAGAGAAAAAGAGAAAAGAGAGAGAAAAGAGAGAAAAAGAGAGAAAAAAGAGAGAGAAAAAGAGAGAAAAAGAAAGAGAGAGAAAAGAGAGAGAAAAAGAGAGAGAAAAGAGAAAAAGAGAGAAAAAGAGAGAAAAGAGAGAAAAAGAGAGAGAAAAGAAGAGAAAAAAGAAAGAGAGAAAAGAGAGAAAAAGAGAGAAAAAAAGAGAAAAAGAGAGAGAAAAGAGAGAAAAAAGAGAAAAAGAGAGAAAAGAGAGAAAAAGAGAGAGAAAAAGAGAGAAAAAGAGAAAAAGAGAGAAAAAGAGAGAAAAAGAGAGAAAAGAGAGAGAAAGAGAGAAAAGAGAGAGAAAAAAGAGAGAAAAAGAGAAAAAGAGAGAGAAAAAAAAGAGAGAGAAAGAGAGAGAAAAAAAAGAGAGAAAAGAGAGAGAAAAGAGAGAAAAGAGAGAGAGAGAGAAAAAGAGAGAGAAAAAGAGAGAGAAAAGAGAGAGAGAAGAAAAAGAGAAAAAGAGAGAAAGAGAGAGAAAAGAGAGAGAAAAGAGAGAGAAAAAGAGAGAGAAAAGAGAGAGAAAAGAGAGAGAGAAAAAGAGAGAGAAAAGAGAGAAAAAGAGAGAGAGAAAAGAGAGAGAAAAAGAGAGAGAAAAAAGAGAGAGAAAAAAAGAGAGAGAAAGAGAGAGAAAAGAGAGAGAAAAAGAGAGAAAAAGAGAGAAAAAGAGAGAGAAAAGAGAGAAAAAGAGAGAAAAGAGAGAGAGAAAAGAGAGAGAAAAGAGAGAAAGAGAGAGAAAAGAGAGAGAGAAAAAAGAGAGAAAAGAGAGAGAGAAAAAGAGAAAAGAGAGAAAAAGAGAGAGAAAAAGAGAGAGAAAAAGAGAGAAAAAGAGAAAGAGAAAAAGAGAGAAAAAGAGAAAGAGAGAGAGAAAAAGAGAGAAAAAGA